>NW_026902136.1:0-8949 GCF_033783945.1 Neopsephotus bourkii | reverse complement strand
TCGTCTAGCGTAGCTCTGCCTTAGTTAGATTAGATATCTAGCCTGTGTTAGATATGCCTAGTGCCACCTGTGTTAGGTTAGATTAGGTTAGCTTACCCTGGGATTAGTTTACCCTGGGATAGATTAGCCTATTTTAGTTTAGCTCTGTGTGGATTAGATTAAATTAGCATAACCAAGCCTGGGTTATAGTAGCCTAGCAGAGCCCTAACTTGAGTTAGATTAACCTAGCATGGGTTGGATTAGCCTAGCCTGGCATAGATAAGCCAAGTCTAGCCTAGCCTAGCTGTGCCTGGGTTAAATTTCATTAGCTAGCCGTGCCTAGCTTTGCCTGGTTTAGATTAGCCTAACCTAACCTAGGTCTGTGTGGGTTAGATTACATTGGTCAGGATTAGGATGGCTTGGGGTTATGGGTTAGGGTAAGGTTTAGAGTTTGAGTTAGGATTAGTGTTTAGGGTCAGGATGGGTTAGATTTAGGATTAGGATTAGTGTTAAGGGTTTAGGATTAGTGTTAGGGTTTAGAGTTACAGAATAGAGTAAAGTTAGGGTTACTGTTTGGGTAAGGTTTAGGGTACGGTAGATTTAGGTTTAGGTTAGTGTTACAATATAGTTTTAATTGAGGCTAAAGTCGGGTTAGATTAACCCAGGGTCAAATTAACCCCGGGTCGGATTATCCCGGGTCAGATTATCCCGGGTCAGATTATCCCGGGTCAGATTATCCCGGGTCAGATTATCCCGGGTCAGATTATCCCGGGTCAGATTATCCCGGGTCAGATTATCCCGGGTCAGATTATCCCGGGTCAGATTATCCCGGGTCAGATTATCCCGGGTCAGATTATCCCGGGTCAGCTTAGCCCCGGGTCAGCTTAGCCCCGGGTCAGCTTAGCCCCGGGTCAGCTTAGCCCCGGGTCAGCTGGGGTTTGATTATCCTTTCTGAGACGGGGTTTGATTACCCTAGCCTAGGTTAGATGAGCCTAGCTCTGCCAGGGTTAGACTAACCTTCCAAGCTATGGTTAGACTAGCATAGACTAGTTAGATTATGGGTTAGATTATGTTAGTTTCGATTTACCTAAACTAGTGGAGCCTGGGTTAGATTAGTTTACCCTACTTTAGCCTCTCCTCGGTTATCTTAGCCTAGCCTGGGTTAGATCAGATTACCCCTAACCCTAACCTAGGCTACAGCTCCCTAGGTTAGATTAGATTAAATTAGATTAGTTTAGCCTAGCCTGGGTTAGATGAGCCTAGCTCTGCCTGGGTTAGATTAGATTAGCCTGTTAGTAGCCTGTTAGCCTACCCTGGGTTATATTAGCCTAGCCTATGGCAGCCTAGCATAGATTACATTAGCCTAGCTTACCTCTGTCTAGGTTACATAAGATCAGCCTAGCTGAGCATAGATTACATTAGCCTAGCTTACCTCTGTCTAGGTTACATAAGATCAGCCTAGCTGAGCATAGATTACATTAGCCTAGCTTACCTCTGTCTAGGTTACATAAGATCAGCCTAGCTGAGCGTGTGTTAGATTAGCCTAGCTTAGCCGGGTTAGATTAACCTAGCTCTGCCTGGGTTAGATTACATAAACCTAGCCTAGCCTGTGTTAGCCTAACCTGACTTAGATTAGCACCAGCTTTCTAGCCTGCTTCTTCGGCTGTGGATGGTTGGGGTTAGAAGGGGTTCGGGTTATGGGTTATGGTAAGGTTTCAAGTTAGGGTTTGGGGTTAGAGTTATGGGATTAGGTTTAGTGTTTAGGGTTAGGATGGGTTAGGTTTAGGATTAGGGTTATTGTTAGAGGTTATAGTTAGGGGTTAGAGTTAAGGGTTTAGGGTTAGGGGTTAGGTAAGAATTAGGGTTACGGTTAGTGTTAGGATAAGGTTTAGGATGGTGTAGATTTAGGTTTAGGTGTTAGGATTAAGGTTAGGTGTTAGCGGTTAGGGTGGGTTACAGTGTTAGAGTGTTAGAGTGGCAGCAATTAGGGATTGGGGTTAGGGTTAAATTCTAGGGAAAGGGTTATGGCTAAGGGTTAGTGCTAGGGGTTAAGGATAGTGTTAGTTTTAGGGGTTAGTTTCATTGTTAAGGTTAGTGTTAGCGTCAGGTGTTAGGATAAGGATCAGTTACCCGTAGAGTTAGGGTCATCTTTAGGGTTAGTGTCATGGTTAAAGTTAGGGATTAGGTTTAGTGTTAGGGATTAGGGTTAGGTTTAGGTTGGCAGACATGAGGGTTTGGGTGGCAGACCTGAGGGTTAGGGTTAAAGTTTATGATAAGGATTAGGAGTTAGGGTTAGCATTAGGAGTTAAATTTAGGGGTTAGGATAGATTAGGATTAAGCTTGGGGTTTAAGGGTAGGGTTAGAGTCAGCAATGCAGGTTGCACCGTTGCTAAGCTCGCTGTGTTTCAAGATATCAAGCCTCTGCTTTCCCTCCTGCCTCTTCGGCTGTGGGAGCAGATGCAAAATGTTCGTGCTCTGGTCACTCTGCTGCTGCGCAGCCAAGAGCTACCAGCAAAGACGTTGCATTCAAATGGACTATTAGGTGAGAAAGTGAGAAGCAACAGCATAGTGGGTGCCACTGCAAAGCTCGCTATGGGCTGAACACGTCCAGCAGCAGCTTTCTGGCCTGGTTATTCAGCTGTGGGAGTAGAGGGTTACGCTGAGGTTAAAGTTTGGTGGTTAGGGTGAAAGGTTAGGGTTTGGATTAGGGTTAGGGGTTAGGGCTTGTGTAAGTGTTAGTGTTAGGATTAGGGATCGGGGTTAGGGGTTAGAGCTAGTGTAAGGGTTTAGGGTTAGGGTTATTGTTAGTGTTTGAGTTAATGATTAGAGTTACTATTAGGGGTAGGCTAAGGTTTAGTGGTAGTCTTAGGGTGGGTTAGCTTTACCATTAGGGTTAGGTGTTAGGTTTAGGGTCAGGGAGATGTTTTGGTTTAGGGTTAGGATTAGGAAGTTAGCGTTAGTGTTAGGGGTTAAGGTGAGTGTTAGGGGTTAGGGTTACTGTTACACTTGTTTTGAAACGCTCCATTCTCCATTGGAACACTAAGTTCTCCATTTAGAGATTAAGTTATTCATTAAAACGCTAACTTCTCCAAGCCGACACTAACTTCTCCAAGCCGACACTTAACTAAATTCTCCAAGCCGACACTAACTTCTCCAAGCTGACACTAACTAACTTCCCCAAGCTGACACTAACTTCTCCTTTGAGACAGTATATTCTCCAGTTACACACTAATTTCTAAGACATTTAAGTTCTAAAAGCAACCAAGTTCTAAAAGCATTTTAAATCGACAAGCCACGTTCGGTGCACAGACAAAAACCCTAAGCCTAGAATTGCCCACACACTCTTGCACACGTCTATATATGCTCACACACATACAAAACACATTCCCCTGCCTCAGGGGCCCAAAGTCCGCCTCTGCTTGTCCCTTCTGACGCCTACCCTTCCCTCGCTGAGAATCAATCCACTGTCACCACATTCCCGGGAACATCCTAAATGTCCTGCCTGCCTAAGACCTGTCCCTGCACCAAGCATTGCTCAAACATAGGTGTTGACAAATTCACCTCGCAGACCAGCCGGGACCGGGAAAAATATCCCCACCCGGGAGAGGGAGAAAAACAATATCCCCCATCTGCGATTTTTTGTTTCTGAACATCTCAAAATCAGAAAAGTAAAAGCTAACACAACCATTCTGAGACTAAGACCACCATTGTAACACTAAGTCGTGCATTCTAAGACTGATGTGTACTCTAAGACTAACACCAGCAATCTAAGACGAACACCGACATTCTGAGACTAAGATATTCATTTTAAGATGAACACCAGCATTCTAGGACAAAGACATTCATTTTAAGACTAACACCAGCATTCTAAGACTGACACGCATTTTAAGGTGAAGACCAGATCTCCAAGACTAACAGCGGCATTCTAAGCCTAACACCAGCATTCTAAGGCCAATGCCAGTAACATTTACCTTACATGAACTTAGGAAATTAGTATCATCATTCCTTTCATTTAAATGGATTTATGTACATAAATGACATTTTAAAATTCATCCTTACAAATCCAACACTTGACTACTTACACAAGGCGCTCGACAGGTAGCATGCTTTGTCACATAATGATCATCAGACTTCCTTTTACACACGGCAATGGAGCCTTCCATTCGACACGAACAACTTTCGGGCCTCTAACTGAAATCTTCTACGTGCTGCAAATCACCATCCAGAATAACACGGAGCTCCTCTCAAATCTACAGGTTCTCAACATACTAACCTGCAAACAAAAATACATTTCGATCAATGTCATTACACTATGACCTCTAAACATCCTCCCCTCGCTTGAATTTACTCTATGTCTGCAAAGCAAACCATTTGCACCCAACAGACAACATTCACTGCACGGAAACATAGTTAACCATCACCTACACCCATATATGAGACAGCATTTTAAGGGCTGGCACACCAACTCTCACATATTCTTTCCTAATACAAAACAACACCCACCTGGCCTGGCTTCAGGAATTCTCAGCAACTAAATTGCCTGAAGACTCAAAGTGACCATGCCTGAAAACCCTGCACTGACAGCCGCTCAACCACAGGTGGTGAGGAACATCATCTCGCAGACTGGCTGGAAACAGTAAAAAAAGCCACCTGGTGGAGGAAAAAATAAAAATCTCTTGACTGCCATTTTTGTTTCTAAACGTCTAAAGACCTGAAAAGGAAAACTATTTTAAATCTACAACCCACGTCACACGCACAAACACAAGTCCTATGCCTAAAACCGTTCATACACATTTATACGCATCTATATATACTCACACACGTGCCAAATGCAACAACCTTACGCCTTTCACATGGCCCCAAACTCTGCCTCCTCTCATCCCTGCCACACCTACACCTGACTCAGCGGAACACAATCATGTGAACAACCATACCTGGAACATCCTAAAAACCATGCCTGACACTACATCCCTGCACCGATATTTGCTCAAACATAGGCGATGACAATGTGATCGGTGACACAGATCATCAGGGTTAGAAAACTATCCTGTGACTAGGAAAAAAACCCACACGATTTCCGAAGTTGAAAAATTCCAGCTGAGAAAAAAACACAGACAAATATAGATCTACTAGTCTGCTGGTTTTCCACACCTTCCTTTCGTTTCTTCGAGCACGTGCACCGCCTGCAAAACCCAACGTTAAGACCTGGTTTTCATCTCACAAAAACTGTAAGACACTCCATCAGTTGCTGCTTCAGTCTGCTAAGCACAGCTCACCTAGTTCAAGACAGCTCCGGGCAAACGAGCTCGCTTTGCTCCTCCCTGCGCACCTCCAAATTCAAAACACACACAAAGTCATAAGCCCACCAGCACAATAAACTGAAACTTCCTTCTGAACACCACAAATTTACCCACCTAGTACCCTAACTCAGCTCAACCCTCCTACACCAGCCTCTCACATGGGGCTAACCATCTCGCCACCTGCAAGAATAACCTGGCTTTATTAACCGCAAAGCCAACCAAAAGCTTATTCTGCCTCTAAGTCACAGCCCAAGCTCACACCGACACTCAGGTTGACATGCATACACAGACTGACGTTCAGACAGTCGCAGCACAGCCCCTACACCCTCTGCCTCAGACACTAACTCTAGATATACTATCACACCCACTCCCAAGAAGACTCTCTGGCCCTGACTCGTTCATTACAAGCTTATTCTAAGAGCTCTTCTGTCCATTCATAATATAATGGAAGAAAATGCTCAATGTATTTTCAAATTAATTTGCTTTTGTCTCATGTCTAGCACATTAAGTTTCTAATCATATTGGTACTGTTATTATTACCAGGTAGGTCTTATATTATTTGTATACAGGGTCTACATTTTCATACCAGAAATCTGTTTAAGGTAGGAATATAAAAGGATATGTTCACTTCCCCTCTGATTATTTTCACCTTTCTCTGAAACACTGCAGCGAAAATACAAAAAAAAAAAATAAAAGAGCATGACCATCCTAGAACAACATCAGTTAATCAGGTCCAATATTTGTAAAGGTTGAAGTTCAGTCAGCTCCTTATTATTGTTAGAGAACATAGCTCTTCCTGCAGATGCAGGTATTACAGAGGTGTTATTTACTTGCTTCTGGGATGGTTCTTGCTCCTGTTATCTGAAGCACCTGCTGATTCATTTTTAGAAATTTATTCTTTCTCATCTGTTGTCTTTGGCAGCATGCCTCCTCACAAGGTTGAACACTGATGTGAAGATAGAGTAAATATCATGGCTGAAAATAGGTTCTGAGGATTAGCTTTCAAACACTCAAAACGAATACCCCAGGTTCTCAGATGATGTAAGTCTGGGAAAGGAGTCTAGCTTTTAGTCTCACAAATGCCATGGGACCAATATAGTAAAATAGAATAATTTACTTTAATTTATCATTGTCGTGGTTTAACCCACAGCCAGACAGCTTGTTACCCACTCCCCCCCTTCTTGCGCTCCCCCTACTCCTGGGGGAACGGAGAGGAGAATCAAAAAGAAATGCAACTCCCACGGGTTGAGATAAGAACAGTTTAGTAACTAAGGTATAACACAAATCACTACTGCTACCACCAATAATAGTAATGATAAAGGAAATAACAAGGGAAGAGAATACAACACCCCATCACCAGCCGACCGATAACTCGCCCCCCTCAGCCTGACCAAGCACCGACCGATACCTCCTCCAACCCTGCCGTCCACCTAGTCCTTCTGGCTCACTCCCAGTTACATCCTGGGCATGACGTGCTGTGGTATGGAATACCTCTTTGGTCAGTTTGGGTCAGGTGTCCTGTCTCTGCTTCCTCCCGGCTCCCCTCCTCCCTGGCAGAGCATGAGGCCCACAAAGTCCTTGGCCAAACCAAAACATCATTTTTATCAGCTTTGTTCCCAGCCCGGAAGTCAAAACACAGCACTGCACCAGCTACCAAGAAAGAGAAAAATGACTGCCACTGCTAAACCCAGGACATTATCCACCCCTTATTCCATACCATTCACGTCATGCTCAGATCCCACATTTTCAATATACCCTCACTCTTATCTAAGTGCACTCTCATCGTAGTGCATGGACCAGTCCCTATAAAGCTGCTGAGTCCATCTGGTCCATGATGCCAGGCTCCATCTCTTGTAACAGTCTTCCAGAGCAGGAGAGGCTGTGTGCAGTGTTCACACACATGAATAACCTGGGCAGTAGTGTCCATTGTTAGGTCCACCCCTCGATCATGAGTCCATCTCTATGTTGCATCTCTGCTCTGTTGGCCTTAAGGGTCATGGGCCCACCAGGTTCAAAATAATTCATTGTCCTTCCATCTCCAATGTTTCCAAAGCACTGGAGGGGCCCAGTGGACTAGATACTTGCCCATACTGTCCCACATGCCCTGCCACTCATGGCTGTCCAGCCTTGGGGAAAACCTCTTGGTCCTCCCATATTGTTGTCTAACCCCAGACAAGACCCAAACCCGACTCTGCTTAAATTTTGGGATCAGACACAATGGTGGTGGGTAAAACACACTCTGTGTGTGTGCCAACATAGTGAACACCATCACAATCAGCAGGCAGGTCCCAAGGGTACCCAAAGGCCATTCAAAACCTTCAGAACTCTCAAGCGATGATGTTGTACTTGTCACTGGGGCTGGTGTAGCTGCTGTGCTTGTCACTGGGGCTGGTGTAGCTCCTGTGCTTGTCACTGGGGCTGGTGTAGCTTCTGTGCTTGCCGGCTCTCCCACCACCAGCTTCTCTTTTCCTGAGTCCAGCTCTTCCTCCTCTGCCTTGCTGGGAAATGCTGCGGGGTCTCCTGCGTCCTCCTGGGGCTCGGCGGGCGGCTTCCGGGGAATGCTCTCGGCCGTTGTGGGGCTGGGCTCGGCCGCGGGGCTCGGCTCCTCCGCCGCCTTCTCCCGCTCCTCGACCGCCCCAACCTCCTCCACCGGCAGCCGTCCCCTTGCGGCCTCCGGTCCCGCTCCCGCTTGGTCCCCGGGGCCGCTCTCCCGGGCCGCTTCAGCAGCCGCCGGCTCCCGGGGCCGCCCCCCCTCGGCTCCCCAGAGCCTCACACAGACGGAGGCGAGGGCGAGGGCCAGGACGGTGAGGAGCAGCCGTACGGCCAGGGACCAGTCCACGGCCACGTCCGTCCCGCCCTGCTGCTGGAGCTCGCCCGTATTACAAGTCATTGCCATAAAGTACAGTGAGACAGAAACCTTAGCCCAAGCCCCACACTTGATAAACACTAACACAGCAAATACCGGCTCTAAGTAAGTTACAACATTCTGAAGCTGTGAGATCAAGAGGAACAACTCTGAGATCCAATAAATCAGCATTGTGACGGTCAGATCTGTCGTTATCTCAACCCCTCGTGCCCCACGTTGGGCGCCAAAAAGAACTGTCGTGGTTTAACCCACAGCCAGACAGCTTGTTACCCACTCCCCCCCTTCTTGCCCTCCCCCTACTCCTAGAGGAACGGAGAGGAGAATCAAAAAGAATGCAACTCCCACGGGTTGAGATAAGAACAGTTTAGTAACTAAGGTATAACACAAATCACTACTGCTACCACCAATAATAGTAATGATAAAGGAAATAACAAGGGAAGAGAATACAACACCCCATCACCAGCCGACCGATAACTCGCCCCCCTCAGCCTGACCAAGCACCGACCGATACCTCCTCCAACCCTGCCGTCCACCTAGTCCTTCTGGCTCACTCCCAGTTACATCCTGGGCATGACGTGCTGTGGTATGGAATACCTCTTTGGTCAGTTTGGGTCAGGTGTCCTCTCTCTGCTTCCCTCCTCCCTGGCAGAGCATGAGACCCACAAAGTCCTTGGCCAAACCAAAACATCATTTTTATCAGCTTTGTTCCCAGCCCGGAAGTCAAAACACAGCACTGCACCAGCTACCAAGAAAGAGAAAAATGACTGCCACTGCTAAACCCAGGACAATCATTTAAATAAATAA
>NW_026902135.1:0-870 GCF_033783945.1 Neopsephotus bourkii | reverse complement strand
AGACCGGTCCCAACACCGCTCCCTGAGGGACACCACTCATTACTGGTCTCCAGCTGGACATCGAGCCACTGACCACAAGTCTTTGTGTGTGGCCATCCAGCCAGTTCTTTATCCACCGAGTGGTCCATCCATCAAATTGGTATCTCTCCAATTTAGAGACAAGGGTGTCAAGTGGGACAGTGTCGAACGCTTTGCACAAGTCCAGATAGATGACATCAACTGCTCTACCCCTGTCCATCAGTTCTGTAGCCCCATCATAGAAGGCCACAAGATTGGTCAGGCAGAATTTGCCCTTAGTGAAGCCATGCTGGTTGTTACCAGGCACCTTGTTGTTTTTCATGTGCCTTAGCATGCCTTCCAGGAGAATCTGCTCCAAGATTTTGCCAGGCACAGAGGTGAGACTGACTGGTCTGTAAAATGTTGTGGTTTAAAAGGGACAGAGCATAAAAGTGGACAGGGGAATGGAAAATGCTAACCAGCAGTGATGCCCAATGAAATTTCTCAGTACTCACTGAGTGATACCCAGCCTGACCCAATCCCATCCCTTCAGGGTGACTCCCTGTAGTTTCTATACTGGACATGATGTGCTGTGGGATGGAATACCCCTTTGACTAGTTTGAGTCAGGTGTCCTGTGTGCTTCCTCCCTGCTTCTTGTGCCCCTCCTCAATGCGGAGCACGAGAGACTGAGAAGTTCTTGATCAGGGTAAGTGCTACTGAGCAACAACTGACCCATCGGTGTGTTACCAGTGTCATTGCCAGAATAAAGCCAGAACACAGCAATGCAGCAGCTTCAGGGAAGAGAATTAATTCTATCCCAGCCAAAACACCACCCAGGGGGCTGGGAGCTCAACCCCAAGGCCAGCACCAGC
>NW_026902134.1:875000-885546 GCF_033783945.1 Neopsephotus bourkii | reverse complement strand
GAAACAGCAGTGGGGATGGGATGGGGATAGGGTTGGGATGGGGATGGAGACAGGGATGGGGATGGGATAAGATGGGGATGGAAACAGCAATGGGGATGGGGATACGATTGGGACGGGGATGGAGACAGGGATAAGGTGGGGATCAGATGGGGATGGAGACAGCAATGGGGATAGGGTGAGGATGGGGTTGGGACACAGATGGGGATGGGATGGCAATAGGAATGAGAATAGGATGGGGATAGGGTGTACGTAGGGATGGAGATAGGGATGGGGATGGGTGCAATGGGGATGGGTGCAGTGGGGATGGGTGCCATGGGGATGGTGCCATGGGGTGCAATGGGGATGGGTGCAGTGGGGATGGGTGCAGTGGGGTGCAATGGGGATGGGTGCAGTGCGGATGGGTGCAATGGGGATGGGAGCAGTGGGGTGCAGTGGGGATGGGTACAATGGGGTGCAGTGGGGTGCAGTGGGGTGCCATGGAGATGGATACAATGGGGATGGTTACAGTGGGGTGCAATGGGGATGGGTACAATGGGGTGCAATTGGGATGGGAGCAGTGGGGATGGGTGCCATGGGGATGGGTGCAGTGGGGATGGGTGCCATGGGGATGGGTGCAGTGGGGATGGGTGCACTGGGGTGCAGTGGGGGGTCCCGAGGGGGGGTCCCGAGGGGGGTTCCGTACCCGGATGAAGTCCACGAGCGCGTTGTAGATGTGGGCCCCGCGGGGCAGGAAGAAACAACTGCCGGGACTGAGCTGGTGGAAGAAGAAGAGCTCCTGCTCCTGGGGGGACAGGGGGGACAATGGGGGGGCACTGAGGGGGGGACAATGGGGGGTGTCAATGGGGGCGCAGTGGGGGGGTGTCAATGGGGGTGTCAATGGGGGGGTATCAATGGGGGGGTAGTGGGGGGGTGTCAATGGGGGGGCAGTGGGGGGGTGTCAATGGGGGGGTATCACTGGGGGGCCAGTGGGGGGGTGTCAATGGGGGGGCAGTGGGAGGGTGTCATTGGGGGTCCCAATGGGGGGGTGTGGGGGTGTCAATGGGGGGGTGTCAATGGGGGTGTCAATGGGGGGATCAATGGGGGGGCAGTGGGGGGTCAATGGGGGGCCAGTGGGGGGGTGTCAATGGGGGGGCAGTGGGTCAATGGGGGTGTCAATGGGGTGTTAATGGGGGTGTCAATGGGGGTGTCAATGGGGGTGTCAATGGGGGTGTCAATGGGGGCTGATGGGGGTGTCAATGGGGGGGTCCCGGGGGTGTCAATGGGGGGTTCATGGGGGTGTCAATGGGGGGGTCAATGGGGTGTCAATGGGGGGCTCATGGGGGTGTCAATGGGGGTCAATGGGGGTGTCAATGGGGGGCTGTCACTGGGGGGGTGTCACTGGGGGGGTGTCACTGCAGGGGAGTCAATGGGGGGGTATCAATGGGGGTGTCAATGAGGGGGTGTCAATGGGGGGGTATCACTGGGGGGGCAGTGGGGGGGTGTCACTGGGGGGTCACTGGGGGGGCTCCGGCGCTGACCCTGCCGAGGCGCCGATGATCCCTCAGCGCCGCCTCCTCCTGCGCCCGCTGCCACCGGGCCAGCTCCTGGGCACTGGGGAAGGCGACGGCGGCCACGCGCTGGAGGGAGCCCGAGCCCAGCCCCTGCCACAGCGCAGCGGAGCTCTGGGGGGAGACCCACGGAGTCCTGAGACACAGCCTGACCCATAGCACTGCCCCATAGCCTGCCCCATAGCCTGCCCCATAGCCTGCCCCATAGCCTGCCCCATAGCCTGCCCCATAGCCTGCCCCATAGCCTGCCCCATAGCCTGCCCCATAGCCTGCCCCATAGCCTGCCCCATAGCCTGCCCCATAGCCTGCCCCATAGCCTGCCCCATAGCCCTGCCCCATAGCCTGCCCCATAGCCTGCCCCATAGCCTGCCCCATAGCCTGCCCCATAGCCTGCCCATAGCCTGCCCCATAGCCTGCCCCATAGCCTGCCCCATAGCCTGCCCCATAGCCTGCCCCATAGCCTGCCCCATAGCCTGCCCCATAGCCTGCCCCATAGCCCTGCCCCATAGCCTGCCCCATAGCCTGCCCCATAGCCCCCCCCATAGCCCTGCCCCACACCAACCGTACCGAGAGGACGCGCAGGGCCCCGATGAGCCCCGTGTGCCGCAGGAGGGGCCCGCGGCAGAGCTGGAGCTGGGACCCACACCTGGGGGGGGAGCAGAGGCTGGGAGGGGGCGCGGGCAGGGCCCCCCCTGCCCCACAGATCCCGCGCTCACCTGTAGAGAGAGGCCACGGGGGCCGGGAGCGCCTCGAGCTCCTGCAGCTGGAACCGGTTGTGCTGGGGGGCAGGGGGGCACTGACACCGGTACCAGTGACACCAGTACCAGTGACACCGGTACCAGTGACTCCAGTACCACTGACACCAGTACCAGTGACACCAGTACCAGTAACACCAGTACCAGTGACACCGGTACCAGTGACACCGGTACCACTGACACCAGTACCAGTGACACCAGTACCAGTGACACCAGTACCAGTACACCTACCAGTGACTCCAGTACCACTGACACCAGTACCAGTGACACCAGTACCAGTAACACCAGTACCAGTGACACCGGTACCAGTGACACCGGTACCACTGACACCAGTACCAGTGACACCAGTACCAGTGACACCAGTACCAGTGACACCGGTACCAGTGACTCCAGTACCAGTGACACCAGTACCAGTGACACCAGTACCAGTGACACCAGTACCAGTGACACCGGTACCAGTGACACCGGTACCAGTGACACCGGTACCAGTGACACCAGTACCAGTGACACCAGTACCAGTGACACCGGTACCAGTGACACCAGTACCACTGACACCAGTACCAGTGACACCAGTACCAGTGACACCAGTACCAGTGACACCGGTACCAGTGACACCGGTCCCATTGACACCGGTACCAGTGACACCAGCACCAGTGACGACACCAGCACCAGTGACACCAGGAACCAGTGACACCGGCACCACTGACACTGGCAACAGTGACACCAGGAGCCAGTGACTCCAGTACCAGTGTCACCAGTACCAGTGACACCAGTGACACCAGTACCAGTGACACCAGTACCAGTGACACCAGTCCCAGTGACACCAGTACCAGTGACACCAGTACCAGTGACACCAGTACCAGTGACACCAGTACCAGTGACACCAGTACCAGTGACACCGGTACCAGTGACTCCAGTACCAGTGACACCAGTACCAGTGACACCGGTCCCATTGACACCGGTCCCATTGACACCGGTACCAGTGACACCGGTCCCAGTTCCCCCCAGTTCCCCCCAGTTCCCCCCCGTTCCTCACCTCCAGCAGCTCCCGGAGCCGCTCCCTCGGTGCCTCCAAGCGCTCGAAGCGGTGCCGGGCCCGGGCGAAGGCGGCGCAAGCCCCCTCCAGGGCCTGCAGGTCCCCGCGGGGCACAGTCCTGGGGGGATGTGTGGGGCAGCCCCATAGCGGGATATGGGGGGGATATGGGGGGGCTATGGGGGGGCTATGGGGGGGATATGGGGGGTGCTTCGGACACATTGGGATGTGTGGGGCAGCCCCATACCGGGCTATGGCGGGGATATGGGGGGGGCTATGGGGGGGCTATGGGGGGGATATGGGGGGGCTTTGGACACGTTGGGATGTGTGGGGCAGCCCCATAGCGGGATATGGGGGGGATATGGGGGGGCTATGGGGGGGGCTTCAAACACGTTGGGATGTGTGGGGCAGCCCCATAGCGGGATATGGGGGGGCTATGGGGGGGCTATGGGGGGGCTATGGGGGGGGCTTCAAACACGTTGGGATGTGTGGGGCAGCCCCATAGGGGGCTATGGGGGCTCCCCTCGTACCGGTCGCCCATGTGCACGTCGCAGTGGAAGCCGTCCTCGGTGGCGCTGGCCCGGCAGAACGTGGCCCCATAGAACTGCTCCAGCACCGCCCCCAGCACGAAGGCTCCCGAGCGCCAGAAGGCCTGGGGGGAACGGGGGGCAATGGGGGTTATGGGGTGCAATGGGGGGGTGGGGTACAGGGGATGTGGGGCACAGGGGATGAAGGGCACAGGGGGGGATGTGGGGCACAATGGGGGGATGTGGGGCGCAAGGGATGTAGGGCACAAGAGGTATGTGGGGCACAGGATGATGGGGACACAGGGAGGGATGTGGGGCACAAGGGGGCGCTGTGGGGCACAGAGGATGGGTGGGGCAGAGGGTGATGGGGGCACAAGGGGGCGCTGTGGGGCACAGGGAGGGATGTGGGGCACAAGAGGGATGTGGGGCACAGGGAGGGATGTGGGGCACAGGGAGGGATGTGGGGCAGAGGGTGATGTGGGGCAAAGGGGGCGCTGTGGGGCACAAGAGGGATGTGGGGCACAAAGAGGGGATGTGGGGCACAATGGGGCACTGTGGGGCACAAGAGGGATGTGGGGCACGGGGAGGGATGTGGGGCACAAGGGGGCGCTGTGGGGCACAAGAGGGATGTGGGGCACAGGGTATGGGGGCACGAGGGATGTGGGGCAGAGGGGGCGCTGTGGGGCACAAGGGGGCGCTGTGGGGCACAAGGGATGTGGGGCACAAGGGGGCGCTGTGGGGCACAAGAGGGATGTGGGGCACAGGGTGAGGGGGGCACAAGGGGGCGCTGTGGGGCACAAGGGGGCGCTGTGGGGCACAGGGAGGGATGTGGGGCACAAGGGGGCGCTGTGGGGCAAAGGGGGCGCTGTGGGGCACGCCCCCCCCACCTCCCGCCCCTCGGCCGAGCTGAAGTCCAGCAGCTCCAGGTCGCTGTCGCCCTCCAGCGGCTGCTCCAGGTCCTGCAGGGCCCCGTTCACGCGCGCCACGAGCGCCGCCTCCGCCGCCCTGCGGGACACGGGCACAGGGGGGGCGCTGTGGGGCTCTATGGGGTTTCTATGGGGATCTATGGGGTCTCTATGGGTCTCTGTGGGGTCCCTATGGGTCGCTATATGTTCTCTATGGGTCCCCATGGGTCCCTATGGGTCTCTATAGGTCTCTATGTGTCCCTATGGGGTCTTTATGGGTCTCTATGGGGTCTCCATGGGTCTCTATGTGTCCCTATGGGTCTCTATGGGGTCCCTATAGGTCTCTGTGGGGTCCCTATGGGTCTCTATGGGGTTCCTATGGGTGCCTATGGGGTCTCTATGAGGCTCTATGGGGTCTCTATGGGTCTCCATGGGTCCCTGTAGGATCTCTATAGTTCTCTGTGTGTCTCTATGGGATTCCTAAGAGTGTCTATGGGTCTCTATAGTGTCTCTATGGGGTCTCTATAGGGTCTCTATGAGGCTCTATGGGGTCTCTATGGGTTTCTATGGGTCTCTATGGGATCCCTACGGGTCTCTATGGGTCCCTATGGGGTCTCTATAGTTCTCTATGGGTCCCTATGGATCCCTATGGGTCCCTATGGGTCTCTATGGGGTCTCTATGGGTCCCTATGGGGCCGCACCCGAGCTGCTCCGCCACCATGTAGGGCGTGGTCTGCAGGGCCCGGCCGGGCAGGAGGCGGCCCCCGGGCAGCGCGATGCGGATGGGGGCGCCGGGGACGGGGCGGCCGCTTCCGGTGCTCCCGGTCCCGCTTCCGGTGCTCCCGGTCCCGCTTCCGGTGCTCCCGTTGCCGTCGTTCCCATCCTGGCGGAGCCGTTGGAACAACCGGAACCGGTCAGGATCGGGCCCGGAGACCTGGGAACAGGGGGCAAAGGTCACGGGGGGAGGAAGGGGGCGGGTTCAAGGGGTGGGGGAGGGGTCCCTGTGGGTGGGGGTGGGGCGGTCCCGGTAAAGGGGGGGGGGAGGGGCGCACCCGGTACCGGCGCGGGGCTCCCGCGAGCAGCAGCGCCCTGTGCGCACGCGTCATGACGTCACGCTCCGCTCCTTCCGTCGCCGCGCTAAGACGTCATCGAGGGACGCACGCCTCAAGCCCCGCCCAGGAGGCATCGACCAATCCGCGTTGAGGGGCGTGGTCAGAGCGCGCAAGCCCCGCCTACAGGGGGCGGAGCCCCAGCCTTCTGTTCTTGTCCTCCCCCGCCGGCTGCATTGGATTCGCCCGCCCCTAGCGCGGCCCCGCGGTACCGGACGGAACCATGGGGAGGGATGGGGGGGGGGGATGGATACAAACGGGATAACGGGGATAACAACGGGATAACCACGGGATAACCGGACCCTCCCCACCCCAACCCAGAGTGAAAGAAAAGGAGCCGCCACCTCGGGGTGTTTTGGAGTCTTTATGTGGATATTGAACCCTACACCTTGATCAACCGCAACGATGGATTCTAGCAACTAAAAACCAACCCCAAAAACGAGAGAAAATCAAGTAAAATCCCAACTTCATATAAAAGCCGCCGTGGGGGAGGGGGGGGGCAAAGAGGGGGGGCGCCATCCACGTGCGGATCCAGAGGGCGATTCCCAAGGGATTTGTGTTCAGAGCCCCAGGTACGAAGGCAAAGAGGGGGGGACCAACGCTGCCGGATGCTGTTTGTGCCATAGGGGGGGCTGAACCAGTGGAGCTCAGCATCATAAAGGGAAGGGTTTGGCCTTTCCCCCCCCCGCCTTCCAGCAATGTTGGACCCTTCCTTTTTTCTTCTTTTTCATCCTTTTTCCCCTTTTTGGGTTTTCTTTTTTGCATTCGTTTTAATGGTTTTCAGTGCTTTGGGATGGGGCAGGAAAAGGCTTTTCCTGGGCGCTGGTTCTGCAGCAAACGGGGGGGGGGGGGAATTTGGGGCAAAAACCGAAGGGAAAGTGGAAAGAAAAAAGCATAAAATTAGAGAATATTTAATTTAGAGGATTTAGAGGGGAAAGGAACAAAAAAAAAGGGGGAAAAAATGGAAAACAGAGGGGAAAAATCCCAAGTGGGAAGCGCTGCTCTGGCCAGCGCGTGGTGGGGTTGGGGTGGGGGGAATTGGGGGGGGGATGCGCTCAGGGCGGCTGCTTCAGTACCGGGGGGGGAAAAAGGGGCGTTTGGGGGTGAAGAATGGGGCCCCCCCCCTACCAAAGGGGGGTCGTGGCCGTTTGAGGCTATGGAAGGGGTCTCTGCTCCCAAAGGGCTCCCTGGGCCTGAACTCAGTGCGGGGGGGCCGGAGCAGCACCCCCCCGCGGCCCCCAGTGCTTGGTGGGGGGGGACCCAAAGGCCTTGGTGCTGCTGCTGCTGCTGCTGCTCCCCCTGCCCCGGCCAAGGGCGTCATGGGCACGGCCTCCCGAGCTCGGGATAACGGAGCCGGGCCCAGATCCCGGCCTTGGGGCTGCGCTTCCCGGGCCGCGGCGTGGCCGTGGCTGGAGAAATGCTCCTTGAGTGTCCCTGGGTGGAGGGAGCCGTGCTCCAAAGCCGGGGGTGGAGGCGGCGGCGGCGGCGCGGGGAAGGCGGCTCCGTGCTCGGCGGCTGCCGGAGGCTGGGATGGGAACGGGACCCCGGGATGCTCCCCGGGAACGGGGGGCGGAGGGGGGGCGGGGAAGGGGATGCTGGGGTGCTCAACAGTGGGGGGGGGCAGCGCGAGCGGAGCCGAGGCTTCCTTGGCGAAGGGGTTGCTGTGATCCACGGCCGGCAGGCGATCCCGTGGGAATAAGGCGCCGTGGTCCTTGGGGGGGGGCCCTGGATCCCGTGGGAACGGAGTCCCGTGCTCCATAGGAGGAGGCGGCGGCGGCGGCGGCGGTGCCGATGCCAAGCGATGCTCGAAGGCCGGGGGGAAGCTGTTGCCCCGGAAGTTGTTGACGCCATCCGGGAACGGCGGCGGCGCGGCCACGTGCTCCTTGTAGGATGCTGGGAACGCCGCCGCCATAGCGGGATGCTCCGAGGGGCCGTTGGTGAAGGCGCCGGCAGCACCGGTGCTAAGCTCGAACCAACCCCTGCTCCCTTCCCGTCCGTGGCCTCTGCTCCCTTTGCCCAAACCCCGGATGGATTCCACCGTCTGGATGGGTTCTCCCGGCATCCCGCGGTTGGAAGCGTTGTGGTACCCCAAGGTTTCAATGGGAGCCCCCTTTTCCTCTCCGCTATCAGCTAAGTCCAGGCAGGAGGAGGAGGAGGAGACGCGCGTCTCGATGCGGAAGTGCTCCTCCTGGGCTTTGCCTTTGGGATCGCCGCTCTCGGCTTTGGGAACGGCAGCGAAATGCTTCTCTTCCGAGGGTTTGCGGGAGGCGTTCTTGAGCATGGTCTTGAATTCCATGGTGGACGTGGTGGAGAGGGGGGAAGGCAATGGTTTCTCCACGTTGGGAAGGGGAGTTTGGGAGGAGAACAAGGAACGGAGGGGAAGGGAATGGGGAGAGTCTGGGAATGGCTTGGGATGCGCCACGGCCTTGGGCAGGGCGTTGTGGTTGGAGAAGGCGTCGTTCTTCCCGGGGGAATGGGATCCATCCGAGGTGGAATCGCTACCGCGGAGGCCGTAGCTCCCATAGAGCCCTGGGGACGCAGGCAAGGGGTCGCAGGGCTCGCTCTGCTCCAGGATGGATCTCACGGCAGGAGGGAACGGGGCCTTGGCCCCAAAGTCCCTCTGCGCGTAGGCGGGCAGGAGGGGCTGGAATTCCGCGCCTTCGGGAAGCTTCCTGCATTTCAGGATGGATTTGGTGGGTTTCTTGTCCAGGTTGAGCATGGCCGACGGCGGCGGCCCCGAGTACTCGAAGTCGCGGTAATCCTCGTCCTCTTGGAAAGAGCCGTCGGGATAGAACTTATCCCGAGAGGAATCCAGCAAGGAGGGAGGCAGCTCCAGGCTGTCGCCAGGCTGCTTGTAAAGCCCGCCCGGAGATTCCCTGCCCATCCCAAAGGGCCGGTAGGGATGCACGGCGCTGGGAAGCTCTTGGGGGTACCCCTCCTCCCGGCTCTGTAACGGGGAGCGGGTGCTGCTAGGGGTGGAAGAACCCGGGCTCATGATCTTGGAGAGCAAGGAGATGGTGTCCACAGTGCTGGAAGTGGGTTTATCCATCATCTCATCCTGGGTCGGGGTCCCGCTCCGCTCATCCCGCACCGGCGTCCCGTCCACGTTCTCCATGGTGGGAGCCCGTTGGAAGTCGGTCCCGTGGCTCTCCGGTGGTGCCGTGCTGGCCCCTAAGCTGCTGAGGATGGGGATGCTCAGGTTGAGGCCGCTGAAACCCGGGTTTCCCTTGAGGAAGTTGTGGATCTTCATCTCCAGGCTGGGAGAAGGCGGCTCCGCTTCCAGCTTGGCCTTGGGAAGCTCGGAGCCTGGAGCCAGGGGGGTTTCTGTGGGGATCAGGGATGAGGGGCTCGGGGGGTGGGAGCTGGGAAAGGCCAAGGAATTGCTCGGAGGCTTAAAAGAGGGGATCCCCTGGGGGGGTCCGACGGGGGCTTTGTTAACGGAGGTGGTGGAGACCTCGGCGCTGGAGGAGTTGGGGGAGTACCCGAAGCCTTTGGATAGGAAGGACTGGGTGCTGGGAGGAGCAGCGCTCCTGCCCTTCCCACTGGGAATGGTGGTGCCGGCGGGAGAGGCCGTGGTGCTCTGGGAAGAGGCTTCGCTGGCTGGACCGGAGCCCCCAGCCACGCTCTGGAGCAGGGAGGATAAACCTGGGGAGAGCAGAACCAGGCTGAGGCCTTGGGGCACAAACAGAGGCACAAACCCCACCTCCCCAAGAGGAACTCCCCGATCCCAAGCCCTGGAAGTGGCTTTGCCCATAGGGGGGGATGTGGGGGTCTCCATCCCAACGGCACTGCGCTGATGCCTCGGTCGCCATGGTCCCTATTGCACAAGGGGGGGGCATAAAACCCTCCTCGGGGTTGTGGATGGCACCGGGGTCATGGCACAGGGATGGAGCCATCCACAAATCATGGAATGCTTTGGGATGAAGGGACCTTAAACCTAACATCCCACCTCCGGAAGGCTGAAGCCATTCCCCCAGGTCCATCCCGCATGCACTAGGGGAGAACTCATTGGGATCCACCGAGGGACAGCCTAGATCCCAATATCAGGAGTTCCCCCTCTGGATCCCGGTACCTTGGAGCGCCGGCGCCGTCTGCGGCTGCGTTTTGGACAGAGCGGACAGAATGCTCTCCGGGGTGATCTCCACCTTGGAGAGGATGGTGGCCAAGGGGTTGGCAGGAGCAGAGGGGGGCCCCAGGGCTGGAGGCTTCAGGCCACTGCTGAGAGCTGTGGGGCTCGTGGGGGTGCCTGGGGAAGGCCTGGAAGCCGGACTCACACCTAGGAGAGAAGGGAAACCGCGCTCAGCTCCATCGCTTCGGGGCTCCGGGGATGATCTTTACCCCCAAAGGATTCTCTTTAGCCCCAAAGGATGCTCTTTAGCCCCAAAGGATGCTCTTTAGCCCCAGAGGATGCTCTTTAGCCCCAAAGGATGCTCTTTAGCCCCAAAGGATGCTCTTTAGCCCCACAGGATGCTCTTTAGCCCCAAAGGATGCTCTTTAGCCCCACAGGATGCTCTTTACCCCCACAGGATGCTCTTTACCCCCACAGGATGCTCTTTACCCCCACAGGATGCTCTTTACCCCCAAAGGATGCTCTTTACCCCCAAAGGATGCTCTTTAGCCCCAGAGGATGCTCTTTAGTCCCAAAGGATGCTCTTTAGCCTCCAAGGATG